>NC_025997.2:120102903-120144788 GCF_000442705.2 Elaeis guineensis
GTGTATATACATCAGATTAGTCTAAGAAAGAGTTTACAATACGCCAAAGAGTTTAAAAGGAGTATATAAATTCTTGTTTGTATCGCATGTAGCTCTTGGACCTTGATGTATGAGGAATAGACAGAGCTACTCGTGCAGCTCTACCAATATTAGATATGCTAAAAAATAAAGTAAATAGTATGATATATTTTGTATATACATATAATTTACGTTAGTAATCAATATAACATAAGATATATGATGAGTGTACATAATTACCTGTCCTCTTTCGAAAAATCAATAATAAACAAGCTCCCACTAATGATGAGGATCTACATTAGGAGGACAAATATGAGCAATATTATCTTTGCCAAACTCTCTCTCTCTTGTAGTCTCTCTTTATCATTGTCTTAAATTCTTTTCATTTTCAATTGAGGGACTTTAACACTCAATGGCTGTTTGGTGGGAGTATAAGTTCTCAAGAATAAAGTAAAGAAGCATATTCAACTATAAACAACATAATTAATTGGCTATAAATAAATTAACATATATTATTAATTTATTTTCTACCTGTACTATTCATAGAAGCTCATGCTTATATGCAGGAAGCATAGCATTCCATTTTGTATAGTTTAATGCACAAAGTTGATCCATCCATGTAACCATATCTAAAAAGCTTGTCAATAATCTGGCAGCCTTATTGATGGATTGTTCATCTGGTTGCACTGGATAATCCTCTCACCCTCAGCTAAATGCCATGTATCTTTTGCCCATATAGGTCTGCATCTAATCCTTACCCTCCTAGATCCATCTGCAATAAACACATAAAATGAAAAAATTATTAAGAATCAATCAATAAAAAAAATATTTAAATCTTAATGGTCATGAATATATAATATTTTTATTAAATTATGCTAGATGTGTACCTCATCCAAAATAACCTTCTCATCTGTAGGACATGCTGTGACTCGACCTGCCGCACCAATAAGGAGTGATCAAACTTGGGCTGGTGTGCAAATGATGAAGGACCAATGTCAAATTATTGTGGCTACATTGACTGTCAGGACTATTCACAATACAATCCATCCTGAGAAGTCTATAACTCAACATCATGGAATCAGCTGCATCGAGGCATTATATCAACTAGTATTTATGAATAGAAATAAAAATTAATTAATATAAATTATCAAATAATAAATACCATACTGATTGAATTGTTAATAAAAAGTAAGATTTACTAAATAAACATGATATCATAATATAATATTTTATAGAAAATATGTACATTTTGAATATCTCTCATAATTAAGAATCAGTCAATATTTTCTCCTTTAATATCCATCCTAACCAAGCTCGTAGAATTTAGATCATTAGTCAGCATAAGATTGTAAGATATACACAACATATAAGTCCCATCCTCTACTTCCAATTCTTTTTCAATATCATACAAGTCCTTGGATTTCATTGTCACAATTACAAAAGCCCATTCCTTATATTTCGAGTCTTATACAAAAAATACTTGACAAATTTGGGATGAAACAAATGAATGGATCATCCTTCAATAACATATCAGTATGTCTCAATCTTAAAAAATTTATAAGTTTAAATCTATTCGTATCTTGTTTCAAGCCCTTTGGCAAGTTTATATCCATCCAATTACATCAAAATAATACTTTAATTTTTTCACAATAATCGAACTCAAAAATATCCATAAATATATCACAATAAGTCTTTCCATCTACTTCTATCATAACTCCACTGTTCTGGGTTTTTCTAAACTTTTCACATTCTTTTGTATGAAACTTGAATCGATTGATGATGAAAACTCTTATATTTGTTGATAATATTGTAAGGACCTTGAGCAATGATAATTAATTCATTTGAATAGTTACTTTGCATCATTATTGATATCTAAAAATTATGATAAAATTGTTAATATATTATTTGATATTAATAAATGCATTCTAAAGTCAATCTTTTTCCTTACAATGTAACTAATATATTTAAAAAGTAATTTAGAAAATAACTCGATCAACTATCATTACTCAAGTCTTTGATTAAGTTGAATGTATGGTTTGCTTGTTTTTGAGCAACCAAAAATTTGCTATAAAAAAATCAATTCATTGATTAAGAATATTATATATGATGACAATGAAAGAAATTAACATGTGAATATACTAATCAATGATACTGAGATATTATGTAATCATGAATTAATACATAATGATGTGCTTGTGCCCAAGATTTTTTTATCAAGAATAATATTTTCAACCTTCTCCAAAACTCTTCTAGTAGTTAAGAACTTGTAAATTTCTGCATTCTCGATAACATCATAATTTCTTTGAGGTTGATTCAAAGTAGTCTCTACACCTTCCAAATATCCTAAAATATAATGTTAAGCACTCCTCAAAATATATCCTTCTACAATTAAGCCCTTAGGATAAGCTCTATTTCATATCTAATCATTTAAGCACACAAGATACCTTCAAAATTTAAAAAATTATTAAAATATCAATATGAGTGTAACATTACTTGTATTAAAGAATTATAAATTATCATTATATAGTTTAGGAACATCACCTCTCAATAGGATATATTTATTTATAGTATACTAGCCTACTAGGTTTAGCTTCTGCATCTAAGTGAATGAGCAGATGGACTATGATAGTGAAAAAGAGGAAAGATCTTTTCTATATGGCAAAGTGTAAGTACAATACGAGACTCTAATTAATCAAACTCTCATGGATCAAGAGCTTTCAAGCATAATAACTTCAAAAATGATGATAATTGAGTAACAATGGTAATAATTATTCTGGCATTGATGACATTTGAGCCAGCAAAAAAATATCTTACATCAAAAAGTGACCATCATAACTTTTAAGATTTAAAAAATTTCATTCTTTGAGATTTATATATCTTGAAATATTCGATGCATACCCATTAGGAATCTTGATATTTTTTAGAATCATCAGAAAAAAAAAAATTTTCTCTCAAGTGGACATTATGTAATATGCAGGAGATATAAAAATTAATTTTACTAATAGTAAGCTCTTTGGGATGAAGCTCTTGTCTTATGCCCATCTTTTTCAAATCTAGACATGTCTTTAAGTTATCTTTACTCTTTTCATCAAGATTTAACAATGTTCTGATCAAACTATCATAAGCATTCTTCTCTATATGCATCACATCAAAATTATGCTTGAGAAGATTATACTCCCAATAAGGTAAACAAAAAAAATGCTCTGCATTTTTAAGAATTGCCGAATAACTCTTTATGTAGATGCTACAATTATGTCATCATCATTTTCACTTTCATCTATACGATCATTAGCATCGCAGAAGTTATTAGCATTCTTAAACACCTCTGTATCAAGATTGTAAGTAATATCATCTTCTATCAATCCTTCATTCATTGAGCTTTTAGTATCTTTTCTTCATCTTTTCTTAAAATACTTAGAAATCTTATCGTACCTATGATTGATATCATATATCTGTCTAAAATCTTAGTTCTAAATAGTGGTGTAAGGATAGGTCACAACTCTATAGAACCATCAAATATATTTGATTGAAATGAAAATAGATGGTTGGCTTCCAACTATTGATGAAGGCCCATATAGCAGAATTTTTCTCCATGTTTTAATCAATATGAATAGGTAGAATCCCTACAAGAAAGATATGTAATACATCTCTTAGTGCTCTAACTAGATAAATTGGTATATGTAGGAAAATCATTGATAGTCCAAATAAAAGTTGCTCTTAATTTGAATGTTTGACCACTTGAAGCATCAAATATATTGATATCCTCCAACAGTTGTTTCAATTCCTCTATTAAAAGGTTGTAGAAACATATCAATATCATTGTCTGGACTCTTATCACTTGCAATAACCGTTGATAAAATAAGTGAAGACAGTTTCATACACATCCATGGTGATAAGTTATATAGAATCAAAATGACCGACCAAATACTATATGTAAAACTCAATGTCTGAAATGGATTGAAACCATCAGTAGCTAAATCCAATCTAACACTATGAATATCCAAAATAAAATTAGGATGCTTATAAGTAAATACTTTTTATACCAAACTATTAGCTAGGTGTCTTAACATTCCATTCTTTGTATAACCTTCATTATGCCAACTCATTGATGAAGCTGTTTGCGATGATGCATAGATCCTTTTCAATCTCGATGTTGAAGAAAAATAATGTAAAACTTTAGTGATTTTTTTTTTACTCAACATAGCATCCATTTCGTTCAATGCATCATCTCATATTTTTTATGCGACATCCATCATAAAGATCTATAGATATTGCATGATTCTTGTTTAACATTTTCATCCTTGTACAACATATAATCATTTGGACAACTATCAATATTTTAATATCCAAGATCTAATTTTTTTATTAGTTTCTTTTCTTTGTAAGAAGATGTTAGCAAAGTAGTGCCTTCAGAAAATGCATCCTTTAATAATTAAACTAGGATAGTAAAACTTTTGTCAGACCATTCATTCAAATATTTCAAATAGAATAGATATACAATTTTTTTTTCTTTTAAAGTTCTTACATTCCAGATATAGTTTTTGATCATAATCTTTCAATAAATTGTGATATCAATATTCTGTCTCATCATTAGATGAATATTGGAATCTCTCAACATGCATAGGATCAATAAATGTAGACTTCTCAGGCATCACAACTATTTCTTGTCCTCTACTAAATTCTCCTAAATTTTTAACACCTAATACTAGAGCATCTCTGAGCAGACCCCTCATATCATCTTCTCCTATAGAATTTTTTTGTAGAGTACTAGATCCTAAATCAAATATATGTTCTATACATGAGGGTTGATTACATGAAGGTGGCAACATGGACTCTTCATGAAAGACCCCCTCAGTATAACCTCTTATAAAATCATTCCATACCAAATGTTCTTCAACTATTTATGGATCAAGAGAAGAATTATTTATATATTTTTGATATGGACAAAAAATCTTTTCATTCATTGATCCTTTCTCAACAGCAAATCAAAGTAATCTTTATTAGACCTTGGCTTATTTATCTAATTTTTATCTATTATATGACAACAATAACTAAATAACAATTTACCTAAAAAGGTTATATAAGTAAAATATTAGCTGAGCTCTCCCAACAGAAAATAAAAAATTCAACCTTATACATTATTATATTAACATAAAGATACATCTCTAGTTTAATCAATTTGCTACCTCTTAATGCAATAAAAATTTGAGTCTCTAGTTCAATGAAAGACCATGACATCAAATTGAAATTTGCCAAAAATCTCCTCTCATGGAGCACACCAGAAGCACAAAAAATAGGCACATGAGAACTTAAATGGTTGACAATGTAATGAGTAACAAATGAAATTTAAAAAAATGTATATTATAATTAGGCTCAACAAATTGAACAGAATGTATTGATTTGTGTCAAAAAAAAAGAGAGGTGAAAGCTCATATGGATAAGAACTCATGATATTTCTCTAGCATAAAAAAATATCTAAAATTAACCAGTATAATTTCTCAGCATAGGCGTGTCATAACAGAGTTGAAGTATACACCTCAGTCTTGTAACGTGTGTCAAGCGGTGGTATCTTTACTTGTGCCTTCCAATCTTGGGAACTAAAAACATCAGAAAGAAAGAATAACAAAAAAGAAGGTAAAAAAAACATGGCCAATTTGGTAATACTATGACATAAAAAAATATAAATAGTCAATACAACCAAATCTAAGCAAACAAACACTTGAAGGTTAACAATGCCTGTACAAATGTGGTGGGTCCAAAGCAAGGTTTAGCTTAATCCAAAAAATTAAAAAATCGAATAGATAGGAGTTAGATTTCAAATCATTTAATGTGCCACTCAAGATCTAATATTTGCTTCTAAACCTTAATTTCACCCAACCCCATGCTAAAAAAATCAAAGTAGATGGGACAAACTTGGAACTTCCATTGTTCTCTTGCAGATAAGTCATGCCCTGCTTCTACCCTTAGAATTTTCTCCGCACACACCTCACCAGCTCGAGAGCAAAGGAATAACGAGAACAAGAACAGATGGGAAAGATTCACATTTAACCATAAACCTCTCTATCCAATTGCAACATTCAAATGACCACACCTCTATCACTGGCTAACTCATGATCTCTCACACTAATGCCAAGGCTTCATCCAGAGTCGTCTTCTCTGCTCTTTCTGAATAGCCATAGCCATGAACATTCTACCCAACTGTTGGGCAAAAGAGGCATGCTAATCCTCCACATCTCCAACCCCTTCTACAAAATTCATCTCGAAGTGTGACAAATCCAATTAAACTAATTCAAAATCTTTTCTTTCTATCCTGATCACTCCTAAAAAGGTTCTACCAAAAGAACTAACCGAATTGCAAAGGATTTTCAATGAATAATTTTTGAGGAAATTGGAAAGAAGAGATTTTAGTAAACGAAATAGAAAACACCTTACTTGCTCCATTCTTCATCAATATATGAACACACACAAATTCTTCAAGAGAAAGAGGTTACACACCCAAATAATTAAAAAAAAAGCACTATTATGAACTAGAATCTATGTTCGACTGTATAATTAAAGAAAGAAAGAAAGAAGCCCTCAGGAAACAATGCCATTAACCAAATTTGATCATATCACAAAAAATTGGGGAACTAAAAGAATGAAAGATTAAAAACTCACATACAAAAATGCAAAACAATAACTTTTAGATTGATCAGAATATAAACCTCACATATGTAATTGAACTGAAGCTGGTTTAAAAGCTAAAGATCCCAATCTGATGTCTTAAAAAAACACAATAAATAACGATGAAATGAAGAGTGAAAAAGAAAGCAAAATTTCTAACCTTGGAAGGAAGCAACAATCAGATCTGGGACAGAAAGCCAGTGTCACCTCCAGCCACATCTGCAACTACCATTGATGCTGCCCCATCAAAGAGATGAAAGAAAATTAGAGAGGATGAGAAAAGGTTCGATGCAAAGAGTAGGAGCTCAGACTACCGGCCATGAGGTGGAGAGGTGGATCAAAGGAGGGGGAGTTGGCTCAGGAGGAGAGAATAGGGATGAGGAGCCTAGGGTTTTTTTCTTTTTTTTGGGTGGGGTGGGGTGGGGTGGGGGGGGGAGGGGGATAAATGGCTTCAGTTGATGCTTTTAAGCATCATCATCTTGCCAACGCTTTAGAGCATCGTAAAAGGTCACTATTTTCGATGCTTACAAAGAGCATTGGTAGGTAGACATGGGATGTGAATTTTATCGATGCTTTCTAGTGTTAGCAAAATTCAGTTAGTATTTTTTATAATTCTTATAGTAAGTATTCGATCTGCAGAGCTGATATATTTTAAGCTTGACTGGATAACTAGTTAGCCTAAGTATGAGCTAGGTAAAGCCCCCTACGACAAAGGTCGTTGGACTCTTCCACTCGAATGTGCATGGATCTCTAGCAATTTCATCACGTACTAGGCTATTGTAGCATGTCGCTGGATTGTTCTGCCATGTTAGTAGATTGTTACAACATGATTTAGAGTTTGCTGGGATATAATTCATTGAAAATGCAAGATCTCGACTATAAATAAATACAGAAGCTCTCCGTATGAAAGAAGCTAATGTGCAAGAATCAACTTAGCTAGGGGAGACTCTATGTTGGCATCCTAGGATTGATGACAACAGTACAAAACCCCTCAAATTGATGAGGTGAGAAAAGAATCTGGTGGGGCCAGGAAGAACAAAAAAAGAGTGTGAGGGCTTCTAGGGTGAGGAAATGGAGCACCTAAAGAAAGAAGGACAAAGATGGAAGCAAACTTGTAGCTGTTGCCTAGTGTATGCTTCAAGCTGTCGAACAACAAGATGATGGCCCTATCACAAGGGGAGGAGATGTACCAATTCTCTATAGCTCCCCCAGTAAAGGCAGAAGGAGTAGATGGCCTTCAAACTGCAATTGGCTTGGAGGGAACTCCCTGACTCGGAACTTCTAACTCCATAACTCCATGGCTTGGAGGGATCAATTGATCAGATTAACTTTATCGAAAAGATCTTTAAAAAATTTAAAATTTTAAAATAAAATTGATATACAAGTAAATAATTGTTGACAATTTTTTATATTATATATGATTTTATAAATATTATGTCCTATGCTACTTTTTGTTGTAGTGTAACTAGAAAATAATCAATAATCATTTAATTTTTAAAATTATTAAAATATATTATAGATAATATATTAAATTTATGGATATTTTAATGTTATAAATATAATATTTCAAGGTATATAAAAAATAAAGTGAGAATGTGAAAAATACATTCCACTTTGCACCCATGGAAACAATAATTGATTATGTTTTTCATTGAAGTAGTTGAATCAAAATATCAAAATTTATTTAAAAGAACTTAATGTAATAATATATAATTAGTACCATAAAGTATCTTACATAAAACAAAAACAAATTGGCGTTGGCTTTACCTTATGCCCAAGGTTTTTGTTGGTTATAGATCTATTTTATTTTATATAGGTGTCTTGCATTTAGATTAATACTAGCTACAGAGTTAATAGGGACCTTTTCAACTTGTTGGGTAGAGTGTAGCACAACTCAAGAAGTGGCCGGAAAGTCCTTAAGGGGTAAAGCCCCAGCTTGTTGGGTGGATCCAATCTGATTTTATTGATATAGTACTTTTCTAGATTTTTTATCTTATACTCTGTAATTTTCAATATTAAAGATAGTGAAAAATCTTCATTTATCTCAGTTTGTGATTTTTTTCTTTGATTCAAAGGATTTTTCATGTAAATTCTGAGTTTGTATTGATCTTTATTTTCTTTGATATCTCTTTTATTTGGCATCTTGCTACAACATATTCAAACTCATTCTTGATCCTATTGAAAAACTAAACTAGCTAGGGGTTTGGTTCATCGGATTTCTGGTTTGAACAATCAATTCGATCCAATAACTATGAGATTCCTTACTAAATGCTCGTTTATATGGTGCCCCACTTGCAATTTGGTGCCTAGTTCTTATTTGAAATATCAACTCTTCGACTTGGTTGAATGAATCACCCTTTGACTTCTCCCTCCATCTATTCTTGCTTCAATCTTTCTCTTTTCACCATGACATGGAGGGTTGCTATCATATGTGATATTCAATTCACCTATAGGATTTCATTTTTGTAAGATTTGACAATGCTTCAATAGTCACAGGGATACCGAGATCACCTTTGAGAGAAGAAATGTGGATTATATCTCTCAAGATCAAGAATATACCTAACCTAGAGGTTCCAACAATGCTTGTGATAAAGAAATAAAAAGACAATTAGATAATTGGGTGCAGGAAGCTGAACCTAAGCTAAAGATTAAAAATAGAATAGTTGCACAAGTTACTTAACCCAAGATTTTATGGGAAAGGGAGGGTAATAGGAACGAGAGGTATCCTAATACCTTCACTTTCACTAAAACACCATAAAACTAGGCTCATGCAAGATTATTATTAAACTATATATAGATTAACTAACAAAAACTAAAATAAGAAAAGGAAAGGATGAAAGAGAGTATGAAATCTCCTAAAATGTAAAAAGGCATAAATATATTATCAATTAATTTGTGGACTAAGGTCATGGTTAGGCCATCCAAAGATTTAGAGTTCAAATCCTCTCATCCTCCAATTAGATATATATTTTAGAAACTTTTTTATGTCTTTTTTCTTTTTTAAATAAAATAAAATAAAAGGAAGAGCTATAGTTATGTCTAAATTTTTTTAAAAAAGAATTTAGACTTCTTCCTTATAATGGCTGCAAAAAATTAATAGAGACAATCAAACTAATTTAGTTTATGATGGTTGAGCTTGATTGCTTCTGACAAATGATAGGGATGATACAATTTAGTTAAAAAAAAAAAAGCATATAGACATTAAAGATCTAATAATGAGCTCCACAAAAAGGTGTCTTCACATCTCAATTCTAACTAGCAAATCATTATGTTATTTACTGATGTGAAGAAGACATATAAGAACCATACCCTTCTAGAAAAATATCCTAAGCTCTTAACTTAGGCAATTATATAATAGTGATGCATTCACTAATATTGGAGGGATGGTACTAATTTTTATTAATAGATTCGGCTCTAATTTTTTCTGATACTATGGTTGATGCATTGTCTTAACAAAGTACTTGAAAACTATTTTCCAGGATATGTATATGAATGCATATGTTTGTGAGTGTATAAGTGTATCTACTTATTTATGTGAGATGGATGATCCTAATTTTATTAATAGACTCAGCTTTAATCTTTTTAGATATTGTGGTCAATTCATTTCTTTAATAGAGTACATGATAACTAATTTCAAAGTGTACATATGAGTGCATAGTGATATGATAGAGTTTGAAGAAATGTCACGATGAAGTTCATCATGTGTGTAACAACCCATGATCTCATCGAAAAGACTAGTTAGAAGATATTATTTGAATTTTTTGATTCTATATAAGTACTTATGATCTTCCTAATAAATAACTAATATGGGACTCATATATATCTATATGTGTCCTCACTCCCTATATTTAAGCTTTAATGTCCTTATCAGACCAAGGATCCAAATCTATGTATCCATTTATAAATATCATGATCGGCTTGTGGTCAATCCTAATGAATTCATGCCATGGTATCTCTTAGTTCATATAAGCTATGAGCTAGATCACTCTAGTAGCATTTATAAAGAATAGTAGTACTGTGAGCATCTTTTGGTCTAATAATTTGCGCTATGAGGACTGACTCTTGTTATGAGAATCCTATAATCTGACAAGAAATTTGCTGATATTTCAAGTGGGGGTTGACATTAAGGGTTCAGTTTATTTGATAAACCAATACATTGATAGTATTCTTTGATCCTTCAGGTGTAAAATATTATTTGCATAATAAATAAGAAAATTTTCAAAAGGTTATCTTACAAACCTTCTATATCAACTCTATTTGTAGTCGGATATGTGGATATTGTGCAAAATTTTCCATGATGTGGAAGAATCAGATGACTTTGAAGATGAAGGATTACATGAGGAAGAATCACATGACTCTGAAGATGAGAGACCACATAAGGAAGAATCAGATCCCTCTGTAGAATCTGATTCACATCATCCTCCAATCTTAGAAATGCCTGATGTCGATCACACAATCCATTGGCATGGGAACAACTAAGGATTCAGGCATTGACAATCTCAATAATCTTCAACATAAGAAACTCTTAAAGATTGAATTTGAATCTTTTAGAATTCATGAATAATAATAGTAGTAAAAGAAGTGCTATTACATTATTATACATTTAATTGTTTTATAAAAGAACATATTTGCTTGATATCTATTGGAATACTGTCATATTTGGAAAGTATAACAATTCCTCCATTAGATATTTGGAAAGCATGATAATTCCTCAATAGAAAAGTATATCAATTCCTCTATCAACTCCACCATCATTGATTTTGTATCATTTAAATTTTTTATTTATTTTCCACAATCATGGGATTGTATCTATTCTTTATTTGTTTCTTACAATCAAGAGATCTTGGTGGATCTTAATATATTATATATATTTGTAAACGAATGCAATAGATGAACAAGCTTCACTATTTACCATTTAACATGGTATCAGAGCCAAGATGAGAAAACTCTGAGCATAGTACTCACTAGCGGTGCTCTTCCTCACTGTGCTTCCATTCCAGTAGCATTTTTCTGTTCCTCTTTTAGTTGTGCATCTTTCCTGCCAATAGCACATGACTTGGAGTAGAGGTGGCCGACAAAACCTACTATAGCTCATTGTTTGGGATTGCTGGAACCATCAACTTGTGGCTGTCTGGATTAGATCTCTTGGCACGTGAAACGAGAAAATATTTTTCATTGCTATCAAAGTGAGTACCTTTTTAGAAAGCAATAGATGGACTATCGACAGGAGAAAATAGGTCCATGGTAGGGATAGGTACTGGAGCAAGATGTAAGTCATCAGGAACATCTGCAGGGTTGGCAGGAGGGCCAAGTTGAGGCCGTCGACAATACATCTGAAGAGAAGGTACTGAAGAGACAGCTGGTTCAGGTTCAAGATCAGAAAGAGATCTAAGGAAAGGAATCAGAAGAACCTCAGATATGACAGTATGGTTAGTAGTGAGAGAAGAAAAGAAGAAAGATTTCTCAAAAAAGATGACATCGGCTAAGGTGAAATAGCAGTTGGTGTTCGAAAAATAGCACATGTATCTTTTTTAAAGTCGAGAGTAGTTCAAAAATATGCATTTTAAAGCTTTAGCAGAAAGTTTATCCTACCCAAGGGTGAAATTGTGAACAAAACATATGCAACCAAAAATATGAGGGGAAAGAGGATAAAGAGATTGATTAGAAAATAGAAGAGAATAGAAAATTTGATTCTGTACTACTAAAAATAGCTTGCGGTTAGTCAAATAATAGACTGTAAGTATAGTATCACCCTAAAAATGAAGTGGAACATAAGCATGAAGCACTAAAGTGTGGGCAGTCTTAATTGAATGATGATTTTTGCACTCAACAATGCCATTTTGCTAAGGAGTATAGATACATGACGACTGGCAAAGGATGCCTTGTAAAGTCATAAAAGTTTGAAAAGAGACAAAAAAATATTCATGTGTATTATCATTGTGTAAGATATGAATAAAAATATCAAATTATGTAAAAATAGAAAATAATTCAGAATGATTTTTCATTAGAAACAATCAAGTACAATGTGAATAATTGTCAATAAAAGTAACAACTAATGAAAACTCAAGGTAGAATTGACACAACTAGGACCCCAAATATCTATGTAAACAAGATAAAAAGGAGATTTAGCTTTATTGTTACTATGTTTGGGAAATGAAGCACATGCTTGTTTACCAAGTTGACGTGACTCAAAATCTAATGACAACAAAGTAGAGAAACAAGGAACCATCTTTTAGAGTTTGAAAAGGTTCAGATATCTCAAACGGTTGTGAACAAGGTCTGGTGACTCATCAGTTGTGTAGGCCACCAGAAATATAGGAACAGTGAGATGATATAGATCTTATAACTCAGATCCTGTTCCAGCACTTGTCCCTACTGTGGATCTATCTTTCCTTGCCGATAGTCCATCTATTGCTCTCAAAAAAGGTACTTGCTCTACTCGTAATCGCCATCCCATTTATAATTTTCTGAGTTACCATCATTTTTCTCCACCATATTATGCCTATGTATCCTCCTTGTCTTCTATTTCTATTCTCAAGACAACCAATGATGCTTTATCCCATCCAAGGTGGCGCCAAGCTATGATTGATGAAATGGTAGCTTTACATTCTAGCGGCACTTAGAAATTGGATTCTCTTCCTCCTAAAAAATTTATTGTTGGCTGTTGTTGGATTTTTGCACTATTAAAGTTGGTCTTGATGGTCAACTTGATTGTCTTAAGGCTCGTCTAGTTGTTAGAGGTTATATTCAGATTTTTGGATTGAACTATGGGAACACTTTCTCATCAATAGCCAAAATTATTTCTATTCATTTATTTTTGTCTATACCTACTATGCACCATGGGCCTTTTTATTAGCTGGACATTAAAAATGTCCTCCTACATTGGGAGCTTGAGGCAGAAGTGTATATGGAGCAACCATCTAGCTTTGTTGCTCTAAGGGAGTCTAGATTAGTATGTAGGCTATGCCACTCTTTCTATGGGTTGAAACAGTTTTCACGGGCCTGATTTGGAAGATTTAGTATTATTGTACAAGAGTTTGGTATGATTCGTAGTGAGGCCAATCACTTTATTTTCTATCGCCACTACTTTTGTTTGATAGTTTATGTGAATAATATAGTTATCACAGGCAGCGACTAGGTTGGTATCCATCAGTTAAAACAACACCTCTTGAATCACTTTTAGACCAAAGACTTGGGCCAACTCAAATATTTTCTAAGAATTAAGGTAGCCCAATCTAGTTATGGTGTTGCTATCTTACAAAAAAAGTATGGTTAGACATATTGGAAGAAAAAAGGATGTTGAACTGTAAGCCCATTAATACCCTGATGGATCCGAATGTTAAACTTCTTCCAGGACATAGGGAGCCTTCATCAGACCCTAGTAGATATCGAAGACTTGTTGAGAAACTAAACTACCTCATGACAACTTGATCGAATATTTTCTTTGCTGTGAGTATAGTTAGTCAATTTTTGTAGTCTTCTTGTGATAATTATTGGGATTTCATGATTCGCATCCTCAGATGCATCAAAGGAGCACCTGGCCAAAGATTATTATATGAAGATAGGGGACAAACTCAAGTAATTAATTACACTGATGCTGATTGGATAGAGTCTCTTTCTGATAGACGCTCTACTTCAGGATATTGAGTTCTTATTGGAGGCAACTTAGTATCTTGGAAGAATAAGAAACGTGATGTTGTTACAAGGTCAATTGCAGAGGCTGAATATCGAGCCATGGCAATAGCAACCTGTAAGCTTATATGGTTAAAGCAATTGATCCAAGAATTAAAATTTGGCGAAATAGACAAGGTGAAACTGATTTATGACAATTAAGCTGTATTACATATCATCTCTAATCCAATTTTTCATGAGAGGATCAAATACATAAAAGTCAACCCTCATTTTATTAGAGAAAATATTTTTTAAGAAGTGTTGCTACTGATTTTGTTAACTCAAATGATCAACTAGCGGATATATTCACTAAATCTCTAAGAGATCCTCGAATTAGGTATATATGTAACAAGCTTGGTGCATATAACATATATGCTCCAATTTGAAGGGGAGTGTTGAAATATTGTTATATTTGAAAGTTATATTTGGAAGGCATGACAAATTCCTCTATTGAATATTTCGAAAGCATGACAATTCCTCAATAAGAAAGTATATCAATTCTTCCATCAACTCCACCATCCTTAATTTTGTATCATTTGAATTTCTTCTTTATTTATTTTTCACAATCATGGGATTGTATCTTTTTTTTATTTATTTCTCACAATCATAAGATTTTGATGGATCTTGATGTAATATATATTTGTAAACGAATGCAATAGATGAACAAGCTTAACCATTTACCATTTAACAACATCTTTTAATGCCTAGAGCTGCCCTATCTTTCTTTTTTCATTTTGAAATCATGATATCATTTGAAATAATGAAAATGACCACTGAAAAGATATATAGCCTATTATTTTGAACTGACATATTTGAAAATCCTTATAAAAAGGTTCGACAAGATATCCAAAGCACTGCTATCGTAGCCCACCAAATGCATTTTTCTTTTTTATTTTCTCATGAAATTGTGAAGCAGTCTTTTTCTTTGAAATATCTTGCTGATAATAATGAAGCTTGTGAAGATGGGAACCGGGCAAGTAACTTTCAGAAAAAATTTCCTTCGAAATAGAAAGCATCCATCTCTAACATTGGTTATGCATCTATATAAAATCGTAGGACCATGGTGAAAGTTATCTTGCCTTTTTTGGCTTTGAACATATATATCTTATTATTACATTTGGATACCAAGTTAAAATATAGTGTACAGTACACAGTTGACTCCAAGTTTTAACATACAAAAGTTGAGAAAGTTGGTTCTTGGAATGCTGCTAATCTTTTTTAATGCTTTACTCTGTTTTTGAAAGATGCGAAGGCACCAAACCATACTTTACCATGGAAATGGTGCAATTCCTTGATGACCCCATAACAATGTTGAACAAGCTGCCATAAACAAGATATTTATTTCACCATATTTTTAGTTCATTCCATAAGGAAATTGACAACAAAGACAGTATATACCTTCAAGTGCCAAATAAAAGGCATTAAAAGAGCAGTAACAACAAGTGCATTCATCAAAAATGGATCCTTTTTTTCTTCAACAATAAGCTATGAAATCCTTTGAAGTTTTACTAGCTTTAACTATCTAATAAAAGAAGAGATTGACTAAATTCATGTACAACAATTTTCTGATTTCATCACTTTCATCCTAAAAAATAAATAAACAAATAAAACCCAAATAACTATCATCAAAGCCTTTTTTTTTTTTTTTTTAATGATCAACCATCATCAAAGCCTTAAGAACTAAAATTGTAGCTTTCAATCTAAGGACCAAAAGTAAACAAATAATTCCCAGCAATATTTCATCCAGAAAAGAAACAAACTGCATCCATAATATATTGTATGCTTCATGGAAGCTCTTTCTAATAGACCTCTCTCTCTCTCTCTCTCTCTCTCTGAGACTCACTAGGGGACTCCCCAATCCTAAATTGGTCAGGATAACGGTGTTTCTAGATGAGCTTTTTCTAACATACTGCAATTGCTACACACTGCTAGCAGCCAAACAAACAAACTGCATCAGGCATCAAACCTTCACGTTCCATCCTAACAAACATTTCAGCTGCAACCATACCAAGCCCATGAATCGCCAAACCAGTAATCAATGAATTCCAAATGGAAATATTATTCCTTCGAATACGACTGGAAACTTCCCAGGCTACTTCAATTCTCCCACATTTTGTGTACATATTGATCAAAGCCGCACTAAGAATATAATTCAACTATAATTCGTCCTAACTTTCTTCCTGATCATTAGCTGGTGAACTCACTCTTTAACTACATGCACGGACCCGAGCACAGGCTAAGAGCTCAGCTGAGAACAAGAACCATCAGGTTTGATATCACAGAAGGCCTTGATCATTATTAGATTCCCTTAAAAACGGGACGGAGTCCCTCTTGAGCATTTTGTCGAACAGTGACCGGGCATCATTTATAAGACAGTGCTTAAAGCCAAATTGGAAAAGAGAAGTGGTCAGGGTGGGATCAGAAGCCGGATTTGATGATCCAAGAGTTGAAAACCATGGCGATTTCGGTGTGAAGGAGGAGAAGGAGGCCTTCCCGAGGGAGGCACGGAGAGGTACCGGCTCCAAAGCATTCTCTGTAGCACTTTCAAATTTTAATAAAACAGGGTGGCACTTTCAAATTATTCCTTTTTTTCAAATTTTAGAAAAAAGTAAGAAGAAGAAGAAACACAGTTAGTGTAGGAATAGGTTGGCTAAGATTACCTAAGCGAGGGGAATAATCTTTGAATAAAGGTAAGAATTAAACCCAGTCCGTATAAGAGTTGGATTACGGTAGCTCTATAAACATGACTCCTAACGAGCTCGTACTGAACAACTTGGAATAAAAAAAAAACAATTGAGAGAAGGAAAGGCGATGGAAGGAGAGGATTGGAGAGCAAGGATTCCAACAGGTTTTCGGTTCATGCCAACGGACGATGAATTGTTGCTCTTCTATCTCATGCCCAAGTTGATGGGCCAAACTCCACCTTGTGGAATTGTGACAGAGGCTGAAGTTTATAAACACCATCCACAGGAACTCCTGGGTTTGTGAGATTTAAGATTTTAAGTTTTCAAAATTTTGTTTTTGTTTCTTTATGTGGCTTTTTTATATTAAGTTGTCCCAAATTTCAAGTTTTTATTTTATGGAAGGACTTGCTTTACTTAGTCTCAGATATTTATTTAGGATAAATTCTTTTGTTTTATAATTTCTATATAATTTAGTTTGCAAAAGCTCTGCTTTTTTTCATGAGATTTTTTTTCTTTTCCAAGCTGGTTTATGATCCTCCACTACAAGTAATGATAAGAGTTAGACCACCAAGCTAACCTAAATTCAATTCCTTTTAACCAGGTCCATGTTAGAACAGGTCCATTTTTCTGTTCCTTTTATGCACGATAATTTCTTGATTTCATCACTTGCACCCCAAAACCTGATAGAAAAAAATCAAGCAAATAAATAAAATCCAAATCAATGGGGCCATTACCAAAATCCCTGAGAACTAAAATTATATATTTCAATTCAGGGACCAAAATAAATAAATAACTCCCAGCAATGGTTCATACAGAAATGACCAAGTCACCACCACAAAATCACAGGCTCAAGTTCTTTCGTACAAATAACAATTAGGTGATGGACCACCAAGCTGGCATGAATTCAATTGAGGACTTCTAATTAGGTTCAAGTTTTGATTCGAAAAATACACCCAAAATCTTATCAGATTATATCCATGTATAGCATAAGCTATTCAAAAACTATATGCAAGATCTCATTGGATCATATTCATGTATAGCCTAATCTATATAGGGAATCTTGTACTCAACCTAATTGCATGGAGTATATTTTATGTTTATTCTCGTTTATAGGTTTTTATGTTATGTGATATGTAAATTGATATCTATTTTCCTATTATGTAGAAAAGTTTTAGGTTATTGTCAAGAACACCTCCATGATGCTTGCAGATGAATTACATGCTTCTTCTATGAGATAACATTATATCGATTCTCTGAGCAATTGATGTAGATAATTCGATGAACTATCAAATCAACTTTTGACTTGGATTGCCAAAAATAAAACAAAACATTTAAATTACAACTTCTTCCAAAAGGAAAGCTCATGAAATCATATATCTTCCACGTTGACTAGTGCTCTTGTAAGAGACTAATGGACTTCTGATAATTCACTACTAAGCTTGTGCCTTAATCTTGTTATAGATCCAAGTACATGTTTTGTATAGCAAATTTGATCCATGTACATTTACCACTCTAAATTTGTGAATTCTATTTGTCTGCATTTGATATCAGTTTCATGCTTATATAAAGAAAAGCACATCTTTGTTAGGATTTTTATATACAATACATCTACAGACAAAAATTTTTTATGTATCTGTTTGATAAGCTTGATATGGAAGTCTAGCCTACTAATCACTTACCATCATTACCTATATCATAAATTTGATATTATTGCCATTATCATCATCACTCTTCTTCGTTTTATTGCACTTGCTATGCTGCCATTGCTATTATATTGTTATACTAATATTAGTTAAAATTTTTTGAATCAAAATAAATATTATAAGAAGCTTATGAGCTTGAATTTGGGCAGGCACCAATAATGAGGCTTATTTTTTTACATCAAGGAATAGAAAATATCCTAATGGAAAAAAGCCAGATCGAAAAGCTAGTGGTGGATTTTGGAAGGTCTCCTCAAGTAATAAGGACATCAAGCCCCCAGATAACTCATTGATCGGCCAGAAGAGAACCCTTGCATATTATATAAATGATGAAATTTCAAAGGGGAGGAAAACGAACTGGCTTATGGTAGAATATATCATTCCATCCTCCCAATTGTCATTACAAGATGAAAAGGTAATTTTTTTAGAGCCTAAGCATGATATTTTTTTCTTTTTAATTTTTCTTGTGGAAATTTCTAAATAGCAAGTGCCCAACTTTATGTGGCTGTGATGATATCTGAAGCATTAGTTTGCACTACTTTTTCAAAACAATTTAGTGTGCACACATTTGAACAGAACTAGGTCATATAATTCTACTCGATCAATGGAAGACACAAGGTAAATTAATTACATTTTAGTGCAAATTGATTCTCTAATTGTTTCAAGCCCATCAGCTTTCCTAGTCCCTATGAATGTCCTGATTATTATAATAATATATTTTTCAATGGAAGTAATTAAACTTTAGATTTTATAGTTATTTTTTTATTTATTGAGAAAAATTTTGAAGATTGGATGAAAGTTATTTTTTGTATGAAACAATAAGAAATTCTACTTGAAATTCATTACCTTAAGGAAGTTGTTGGGCTTTATCCAATCTTTCCTTAAAAAACAAAATAAAAAAGAGACATGGCCATGACAAAATAAACTCTAAAATCTTTTCCATTCTATGTTTGTGTGCTAATAAATTTCTTTATGTACGACACTTTTTGTATTTTCTTGACAAATAAAGTCAGAACAATGATATTTTATAGATTCTAAGTCTAATTAAGCACTTGTAAATACAACAAGCATGACTCAAGGAATATTGTCCTAAGTAAATTCATTTTTGTTAGTAAGAAAAATACTTTTGAAAGACATACTACCAAGAAAATTATATTGTTGCATCATAATAGTGGTGATATGTTGTAGAGCCATCTTCGACTAATAGATAGAGTCTTATTTTGGATTGTTTGATAAGAATTAAGCAATGCAACCCATGAATTATACAAATAATCATGTCTAACATCTCATAGACCTACATCACATCATAAATTAGTTCTCTTAACTCATCTCTTTTGGCAGCTTGATCCATGGGTTATCTGCAAAGTTTACTTTAATAACAGAGAAAAGAATTCAAATGGTGGAGTTGTATCTGGCGAGGGTTCTTCAGATTCTCAGCCCCTTATGGCCTTGCCCCTCCACTACCAGCATTCTCTCATATACCGAACAATTTGAAAAAAAATGAATTGAGAGAAGTAAAGGCAATGGAAGGAGAGGATTGGAGATTAAGTATTCCACCAGGTTTCAGGTTCATACCGACAGATGATGAATTGTTGCTATTCTATTTGGTGCCCAAGTTGATGGGCCAATCTCTACCTTGTGGAATTGTGACGGAGAATGAAGTTTATAAACATCATCCTCAAGAACTTCTAGGTATGTGAGAAGATATATTTAAATTTTGAGCAATTCTTCTTTTTATTTCTTTATATGGCATTTTTATTATCAAGGTAGGTTGGTCCCAAATTTCAAGTTTTCTAGGAATATTTATTTTTCTTACATATTTATTTGGGAAAATTTTCTTTTGTTTTATGATTTCTAAGTAATTTAATTTGCAAAAGCTCTCTTGTTTCCTGAGATTCCTTTTTTTTTCTTCCAAACTGGTTTGTGGTCCTCCACTACAAGTAACAATGAGAGTTAGTCCTAAGCTAACCTAACTTCATTTCATTACTTTTAACCAGGTACATAGCTAGGTTTGAAAACTACACCAAAAATTTTATTGGTATGTATCTTTTTGTGGCCTAATCCATATTGGGAACTTGCTACTTAACTCTGATGCTTGCAGATGAACTACATGCTTTTGCTATAAGGTAATTGTTTTTTTAAGCTTTTGATTTAGATAGTTTAATAGTCTATCCAATTTTAAATACCAAACAAAAGTGTATTAGACAAGCAGCAACAATAAGTACATTAATCAATTACAATCTGTTTATTATGCAACAATAAGCTATGAAATCTTTAACATTTAACTAGTTCTGGCAGGTGTAATAAAATTAGAGAACAGTTAACAAATTTGTCAAAGTTCCACTAGTAAATTTTAATCTTTTATTTCATGTACAATATTTTCCAGATTTCATCACTTTCAACCCAAAAACTGATAGAAAAAATAAACAAACAAGTAAATCCCAAATAAACAAATAGATGGGGCCTTGTCAAACTTCATGAGAACTAAAATTGTATATTTCCATACAGGGACCAAAAATAAACAAATTATTCCGAGAAATACTTCATCTAGAAATGACCAAACTACAATATAAAATCACATGCCCATGATCTTTCGAGAAAACTCTTCCTAATGGACTGCTTCACCTTCCCTTTATAATTTTTTTCTTTTATAATTATCTTTTGAGAAATTTTTTAGTTTATAAGTTTTATTAAGGATAATTTGCAAAAGTTTTTTCATGAGCTTTTCTTCTCCTAAAATTCTTTACGGTTCTTTCCTACAAATAATAATTGGTTTGATAGACCACTAAGCTGACATGAATTCGACTAATAAGTTCTAATTAGGTTCAAGTTTAGGTTTGAAAGTTACACTCAAAACCTTATTGGATCATATTCAGGTATAGCCTAATGTATTTGAAATCTATAAGAATAATCTTACTGGATAATATTCATATGTACTAATCTGTATAGGAATCCTGCCTAATTGCATGGAGTATATCTTATGTTTATTCATGTTTATAGTTTCTTATGTTATATCATATGTAAATTGATATCTATTTTTCCATCATGCAGAAAATGTTTGGGTTATTTTCAAGAACACCTCCATGATTCTTGTACATGAATTACATGCTTCTTGTTTGAGATAACTTTAACTTGATTCCCAAAGCTATTGATATAGATAATGTGATGGCCTATTGGATTCACTTTTGAATTGGATCACCAAAAATGAAAACAAAACCTTCAAATTACAACTTCATCTAAAAATTGCTCATGAAATACTATAACTTACATGTTGACTGGAGCTTTTCTCGAGGACTAATGGACTTCTACTAATTCACTACTAAGCTTGTACCTAAATCTTGTTGTACGTCCATTTATACATAATTTTTTTTAGCAAATTTTGTCCATGTACCTTTATCGCTCTCAACTTGTGAATTTTGTTTGTCAGTGTTTGTATCAATTTCAAGATATATTAAGAAAAGTACATCCTTGTTCATATTTTTTATATGCAAGGCAATCGCAGCTTTTAGGTTGCTAGTATACCAAAGTTTTTTATGTACTAGTTTGATAAGCTTGATATGAAAGTCTAACCTACTGATCACTTACGACCATCATCTATCTCATAGGTGTGATATTATTGGCATTATCATGGTCACTCTTCTTTTTATTGCAGTTGAAAATTCTATTATTATTGTACTAATATTAACTGAAAATACTTGAATCACCATAAGTATTACGAGAAGCCTATAAGCTTGAATCCATGCAGGCACCAATCATGAAGCCTATTTTTTCACATCGAGGAATAGAAAATATCCTAATGGAAAAAGGCCAGATCGAAAGGCAGGTGGTGGATATTGGAAGGCCACCTCAAGTAATAAAGAAATCCAGGGCCCAGATAACTTAATGATTGGCCACAAGAGAACCCTTGCCTACTACATGGATGATGGAACTCCAAAGGGAAGGAAAACGAATTGGCTTATGGTAGAATATACGATTCCACACTCTCAATTGCCATTGCAAGACAAGCAGGTACATTTCTAGAGCCCAAGCATGATATTTTTTTTCTCTTTTTAAAGTTTTTATGAAAATTTCTAAATAACAATTACCAAACTTTTTGCGACCGTGATAATATTTGAAGCATTAGTTTGCATTAATTACTTTCCTAAAAGAATTTAGTGTCTACACATGTGAGCAGAACTGGGTTATATAATTCTAGACCAATAGAAGACAGATAGAAAAATAATTACATTTTAGTGTAAATTAAGACTTTAAATTGTTTCAAGCCCATCAAGTTTTCTATTTTCTAGGAATGTCCTTGACTATTATAGTAATATATTTTCCAATGGATGTAATAAAACTTTAGATTTTATAGTTACTTTTTGTTTAATTTATTGAGAAAAATTTTGAAGATTAGATGAAGGTTCCTTTTGCATGAAACAAGAAGAATTCTACTTGACGTTCATTACCTTAAGGTAGTTTGTTGGGCTAGATCCGATCTTTCCTTCAAACACAAAATCATAAAAAAAGGGACATAGCCATGATGAAGTAAATTCTAAAAGTTTTTTTTTCTCTGTCTTTGATAACTTCCACTAGAGGCAAAACTAGCTAACAAATTTCTTTATATATCACACTTTTTAATATTTTCCTGACAAAAAAAGATAGAAGAAATTGAAAATTCAATGGATTCTAAGTCTAATTAAGCGCTTATAAATACAAACAAGCACTATTCAGGATCTTTAAAATTTTTTTATTTTGTTAGTAAGAAAAATATTTTTGAAAGACATACTTCGAACTAAAATATGATTATCTATAGAAACTATAATGTTGCAACCTACCACCCATAGATAGGGTTTTATTAGGACTATCTAATTAAGAAGAATCAAGTAATGCAACTGATGAATCATCCAAATAATCATGTCTAACATCTCATAGTCATGCATTATATCATAAGTTAGTTCTCTCATCTCACCTCTTTTGGCAGCTTGATACATGGGTTATTTGCAAAGTTTACTTGAATAATAGAGAAAAGAATACAAAAGGTGGTGGCGCTATATATGAGGACCAAGCAACTGAATCAGCATCTCATTCTATAGTTCATGATGATACAAAGTGCCCGACAAAAATCGATAGTTTACAACAGAAGATGGTCACGAGCAAGCGAGTACGAGTATTACTTGACAGTTCAAACCATATTGAAGAACAAGCCTACATGGAATCTCAGCACCTTGATGATCAAGCTAGATTGCTAGTTCTCTCCTCCAAGAAGGAAACATCATCAGACATCGAGGAGCAGTCTTTAGCTCGGTCTAGTGAATGGAAGGACAAACGGGTTGAGGATTACACTAGTAAGGATCATGATGACTTATTGGCGTTCATGGAGGAGTGCATCAACAACCCACCGGACTGGAAATACTGAGGCTTGCAGTTTTTTGAATGTAGTCCTCTTCCATTTGGAATGGTTAAAGATTGTATTTAGTTAGTGGTAGTGCATAGATGGCTTTTGCTTGTATCAAAGTTGGAGCATGTTTTGATCTAAAAATTGATTTGAGAAATTTTTTGATGCATTGTGTTCTGTGGCTATGTTAATGTGATCCTATACACCTTACTCATATCAAGCTTATGTGAGAGAATATCATGCTTATGCTGTAGGAGAGAGAAAATACAAACATTAATGAAGGACTTAAGTATCCTTGTACTCTCTTGCTCTCTCTCACACACACCCACCCACACGCGCA
Source organism: Elaeis guineensis (assembly GCF_000442705.2). Lineage (NCBI taxonomy): Eukaryota > Viridiplantae > Streptophyta > Magnoliopsida > Arecales > Arecaceae > Elaeis > Elaeis guineensis. The sequence goes on from NC_025997.2 coordinate 120,127,354, forward strand.
CACATACAAACAAATGTGTGTGTATGGTTGTCTATCCTTCAAAATATTTAATATAAAATAATGAAAATGTTTGTAGGAAAAAAAGAGAAGAAAAATTAGTAGGACACGTGTTTGTGGGAAGAGGAAGGGGGATGTATGGTCAATAAACAAAAATACTTCATATTTATTTGGAGATTTCACAAAAGAGAATAAGAAAGTAGCTTTTTCGTGAAAAAGAAAAAAAACCATATAGGACATGAAAAAGCCACTTCCCATGGGCTAAAAATTGTGGTAGTTTTTTAACCAAAAATACCCTTAAGCTATTATGATTATAATAGCTATTTTAATTGGTAATCTTAAGCAATTAAAAATTGACAATTAAAAATATAAAAATGTAATGATAATTTTAGTATAAAAATATAGTAATAATTATTAAATATATCATCATATAAAGAAGTTGTCTAACTATTGAAAATTATTAGAACTCTAAAACTCAGCCCAATAAATATCTTTACTATCTATTTTTAAATATTAAAAAATATTTTTAAAAATTAAAAATATTTAAAAATGACCATTAAATATATTTAAAAATGACTATCAAAAATAATGCATTGTGATGTTGTATATGTGTTTTACATAATTTTATTAAGGGCATAATAGGTATATTATACATCTTCGCTAGAAAAATAGATGCTGGTCAATCAAATATAAGTTATTTTGGATAGTATGTTCCTTACGTTATCTTTCATAGTCAATCAAATATATAAAAATTATTTTATCAAGTATCATATATTCAGATATCAATTTTTCAAAAAAAAAATTTATAATGAGATAAAATTTTTTAGCCAACCAAATGGGTCTTACATCATCTCATGTTATGGCCAACACTATTGTCTCAAGCAAACTTAAGTTTAGGAAAAATGTATCGGCAAATTGCAATGAAAACTCTAAGCTAGAAAGAACTGACACACATCCTAAACCTCCTCCCAATATGTACATTTTAAGGATTCATGGCTGTAACTAGGTATCTACCTTAAATTAGATTTTTAAGAAGGAACTAACTTAATATATGACACATTGCAGTCCATCAAACGAAATCATAATTAAGTTGTTTGTTGTATTAGCACTGAAAGAGCAACAATCCACACAAAATGTAGGGTCAAATGTGTACCACAGCAACAATAATTCATTAAGTTAACCCTTTTGTTTGATATAAAAAGTGACTTTTCAAATCCTTTTAATTACTTGTTGTAATGATGGTATTTGTTGCAGCAATCAATTATTAAAATAATGTGATGCAATAAAATTCATTCAGCCTACCAACTACATAGCCACAAGCATCATCTTAAACTCTTGGAGGCTCTGGAACAGGAGTTGACTAAAAAGTTGTAACAAGCAAACTAGAAGCTGCTACAGTAATTAAGATCATTACTGATGCTAATAACTACTATTCTCGATACTTATAAACATCGCAAAAATGACTCCCGATGCCTCCAAAAGTATCAAAAATATGTCGATAAGTGAAGCATAAAAAATATTTTTTTGATGCTCGAGGATGGCATCGATGATTGGCGATGATTTAATGCATTGCTAACCACAAAGAATATGTCTATGCTTTTAGAAAGCATTGGTATGTTTGAATACTTTGCCTACACTTTAAAGCATCGTTAAATGCACAGAACATACCAATGCTTTTTAAAAGCATCGGTATGTTTGAATTTTCCTGATGCTTTAAAACATCAATATATGCTAAAATTGGTGACATTCAAAATTTTTTAAAAGCTAATCGAAAGTAATTTTTTAAATCTGTACAAAATACATAAATCTATCCAAAATTTTTATACAAAAATCAAGCACCAGCGTAAAGTCATAATAAACACTATGTGTCATATATATTTATTAAAAAAATTGATTACATTATATATAATGTTCATCAATTATAAACCATAATAGAAGACAAGAAATCAAAAGAAATGTACATATATAAAATTCAAAAAAAAAAAGAGAGAGATATTAGGCCATCAGTGATCCATAGGAGCTTGATCGTTATCTACTTTTGACTGCTGGAACTTGCAGGAGCCTACAACAAAGTTATAAGAACTTTAGCAGTTGAAAATATGAAAATCATAATATAAATTAAATGATTAAGTCTATATAAAAATATAACATAGCGAGATATGTATCCTAGAAGAGTCTACAAATTTTTGTATCGCAGATGTCAACTGTTCAATTTGAGAGTCATCATGGAGGATATCACTATGTTATAGTTTTACCTCATCACTTCTATCTATGCCTCAATCCTATGAATATCTGTATTACTAGAACTCTCTTTAACATCCTAAGTATATCGGCTCGCTTTAGACAACTGAATGGGGGTGACTCCAATTCCATAACTCATTCGACCATAACAATCTGATTTCAGCAACTCTTTCATCACCTGGGCTTTGATATGACTGGCCTCCATAAATACTGAGGACTTGCTGACATGCTCTACAACAAGGGATAAAGCTCTCTCCTATATTCAAGAAAAAATATATATAAAGATTTCACTTAAAAACAAAACTATAAATTATAGTATTAAATGATTATCAATACATACAAATATATTTCTTGACTCCTCACTGACAAAACTACCATCTTGATGGATATAAGTCATCTTATAGAACTCCACTTGATCAGGCTCCCTCCCATGCTCATCCATCTATAGAAAAAATAAATTTTACAAAATATATATATGATCTATGATACATCATAGATGATACAAGACACTTATCATACATTTAATATGATGTGTGATAGATGATACATCATATATGGTTCAATAAATATAAAAATATCAATTTTAATTGATGAACTCTAGGGGGTTCAATAAAACTTATACATATCATGGTATATGATACATGATACATAATATATAGTTTTACTAAGAAGCATAAGTGTACATATATATATCAAATTAATCTACGAAAGGGTTTGCAATATGCCAAAGAGTTTGAAAAGAGTGTATGAATTCTTATCTGTATCATGCATAGCTCCTGAACTTTGATGTATGAGAAACAGATAGAGCTACTCATACAGCTTTACCAATATCAAAATATGCCCATAAAATAAAGTAAACAGTATGATATATATTTTATATGCATATAATTTATGTTAGTAATCAATATAACATAAGATATATGATGAGTGTACATAATTACCTATCCTCTCTCGAAAAATCAATAATGAACAAGCTCCTCTACTGATGAGGATTTACATTAGGAGGATAAATATGAGTAACATCATCTTTTGCCAAACTCTCTCTCTTACAGTCTCTCTTTAGCACTATCTTAAATTTTTTTCATTTTCGATTGAGGGACTTCAGCATCCAATCATGGTTGTCTGGTAGGAGTACAAATTCTCTAGAACAAAGTAAAGAAGGATATTCAACTATAAAATGACATAATTAATTGACTATAATAAATTAACATATCTTATTAATTCATTTTCTACCTGTATTACTCGTAGAAGCTTGTGCTTATATATAGGAAGCATATCATTCCATTTTGCATAGTTCAATGGATAAAGCTGATCCTTCCGTATAATCATATCTAAAAAGCTCATCAATAATCTAGCAGTCTTATTGATGGATTGTCCCATCTGGTTGCACTGGATGATGGTCCTTTCACCTTCAGCTAAATGTCAGATATCTCTTATCCGTATGGACTGTATCTAATCCTTACCCTCCTAAATCCATCTGCAATAAACACATAAAATGAAAAAACCATTAAGAATCAATCAATAAAAAATAATATTTAAATCTTAATAGTCATAAATATATAATATTTCTATTAAATTATCCTAGATGTATATCTCATATAAAATAACCCCCTCATCAGGAGGAGGATAATCTGCATTGATAAGGAATGATCGAACTCGGGCTGGTGTGTGAATGATGGACTAGTCTCAAACTGTTGTGGCTGCATCGACTATCAGGACTGATCACAACACAATCCATCCTTGGAAGTCTATAAATCAATATCATGGAATTAGCTACATCGAGGCATTATATCACCTAGCATTCATGAATAGAAATAAAAATTAGTTAATATAAATTATCAGATAATAAATATAATACTGATTGACTTGCTAATAAGAAGTAAGATTTACTAAATAAACATGATACCATAATACAATATTTTATACAAAATATATATGCCTTGAAGACCTCTTACAATTAAGAATCATTAATATTTTCTCCTTCAATATCCATTCTAATCAAGCTCGTAGAATTTAGATCATCAGTTGGGGGAAGATTATAAGATATACATAGCTTATAAGTCTCATCCTCTACTTCCAATTCTTTTTCTATATCATACAAGTCCTTGGATTTCATTCTCACAACAACAGGGCATTCCTTAAATTTTGAGTCTTATACAAAAAATACTTGATGAGTTTTAGATGAAAAAATGAATGGATCATCCTTTAATAACATATCAGTATGTGTTAATCTTAAAAAAAATATAAATATAAATCTATTCATATCTTATTTCAAGCCCTTTGGCAAGTTTATATCCATCCAATCACATCGAAATAATCCTACTTTAAATTTTTCATAATAATCTAACTCAAAAATATCCGTAAATACATCATAATAAGTTTTTTCATCTATTTCCATCATAACTCCACTATTTTAGGTTTTTCTAAACTTTTCACGCTCTTTTGTATGAAACTTGAATCGATTGATGATGGAAACTATTATATCTATTGATAATATTATTAGGACCTCGAGCAATGATAATTAATTCATCTGAATAGTTACTCTCTATCATCATTGATACCTAAAAATCATAATAAAATTATTAATATATTATTTGATATTAATAAATACATTCCAAAATCAATCCTTTCCTTCACAAATGCAACTAACCTGTTTAAAAAGCTATTCATTACTCAATTCATAGATTGAGTTGAATATACACTTTGCTCATCTCTGAGTAACCAAAAATTTGCTACAAAAAAAATAATTCATTGATCAAGAATATTATATATGATGACAATGAAAAAAATTAACGTATGACTATACTAACCAGTGATATTTAGATATTATATAATCAAGGAGTAACACATAATGGTATGCTTGTGTTAAGGATTTTTTGTCAAGAATAACACTTTCAACCTTCTCCAAAAGTCTTCTAGTAGTTGAGAACTTGTAAATTTTTGTATTCTCGATAACATCATAATTCCTTTGAGGTTGATTAAAAATTATCTTTACACCTTTAAGAATCCTAAATATAATGCTAAGCACTCCTCAAAATATGTCCTACCATAATTGAGCCCTCAGGATAAAGCTCTATTTCGTACATAATCATTTAAGCACATAAAATACCTTCAAAATTAAAAAAATTATTGAAATATCAAAATGAGTGTGACATTACTTATGTTAAAGAATTATAAATTATAGTTATATAGTTTAGGAACATCACCTCTCAATAGGATACATTCATTTATAGTATACCAGTCTACTAAGTTTAGCTTCTACATCTAAGTAAATGAGTAGATGAACTATGACAGTGAAAAAGAGGAAAGATCTTTTTTATATGGCAAAGTGTAAGTACAATACGAGACTCTAATTAATCAAACTCTCATAGATTAAGGCCTTTCAAATACAATGACTTAAAAAATAATAATAATTGAGTAACAATGGTAACAATTATTCTGGCATTAATGATCTTAGAGCCAGTGAAAAAATATCTTACATCAAAAAGTGACCATCATAATTTTTAAGATTTAAAAGTTTTCATTTTTTGAGATTTATATATCTAGAAGTATTCAATGCATGCCCATTGGAAATCTTGATATTTTTTAGAATCGTCAGAAAAAAATCTTTCTCTCAAGTGGACATCATGTAACATGCAGGAGGTATAAAAATTAATTTTACCATTAGTAAGCTCTTTGGGATGAGGCTCTTATCTTATGCCCATCTTTTTTAAATCTAGACATACCTTTAAGTTATCTTTACTCATTTCGTCAAGACTTAACAATGTTGTAATCAAGTTATCACTTGCATTCTTCTCTATATACATCACATCAAGATTATATCTGAGAAGATTATACTCGCAATAAGATAAATAAAAAAATACTCTTTATTTTTAAGAATTATCGAACAACTCTATATGTAGATGCTATCATTATGTCATCATCACTTTCACTTTCATCTATACGGTCATCAGCATTGCAGAAGTTATTAGTATTCTTAAACATCTTTGTATCAAGATTGCAAGCAATGTCATCCTCTATCAATCCTTTATTTATTGAGCTTTTAACATCTTTCTTTTATCTTTTCTTAGAATATTTAGAAATCTTACTATACCAATGATTGATATCATGTATTTGTCTAAGATCTCAGTTTTAGATGGTGGTATAGGGATAGGTCACAACTCTATAGTATCATCAAATACATCTTATTGAAATCAAAATAAATGGTTGGCTTCCAACTATTGATGAAGGCCCATATAGAAGAATTTCCCTCCATATTTTAACCAATATAACTAGGTAGAATCCCCATATGAGAGATATGCAATACATCTCTTAGTGCTCCAACCAGATAAATTGGTGTATATAGAAAAATCATTGACAGTCCAAATAAGAGTTGCCCTTAATTTGAATGTCTGATCACTTTAAGCATCAAATATATTGATATCCTTCAATAGCTATTTCAATTCCTCTATTAAAGGTTGTAGAAAAATATTAATATCATTGTCTGGATCCTTATCACTTGCAATAACCATTGATAAAATAAGTGAAAATTGTTTCATACACATCCATGGTGCTAAGTTATATGAAATTAAAATGATCGACCAAATGCTATATGTAAAATCTAGTGTCTGAAATGGATTGAAGCCATCAGTAGCTAAATTTAACATAACACTACAAACATCTAGGATAAAATCAGGATGCTTATCATCAAATACTTTTTATATCAAACTATCAGCTAGGTATCTTAACATTCCATCCATTGTATGACTTTCATCATACCATCTCATCGATGAAACTATCTTTGACGATGCATAGATCCTTTTCAATCTAGGTGTTAAAAAAAAGTAATGCAAAACTTTCATCCATTTTTTCTTACTCTACGTAGCATCTATTTCATTTAATACATCATCCTTATCTTTTTTATAAGATACCAATCATGAAGATCTATAGATATTGCATGATTTTTGATTAATATTTTCATCCCTATACAACATATGATCATTTGAACAACTACGAATCTTTTCATATCCAAGATCTAATTCTTTTACTAGTTTATTGGCTTCATAAAAAGATGTTAGCAAAGTCGTGCCTTTAGAAAATATGTCCTTTAATAATTGGAGTAGTATAGTAAAACTCTTATTAGACCATTCGTTCAAATATTTCAAATGGAATAGATATACAAGCAATTTTTTTTTGAAAAGTTCTTACAATGCAGATATAGTTCTTGACCATAATCTTTTAATAAATTGTGATATCAATATTTTATCTCATCATTAGATGAATGTCGGAACCTCATAACATGTATAGGGTCAGTAAATATGGACTTCTCAGGCATCACAACTATTTCTTGTCCTCTACTAAAATCTCCAAATTTTTAGCACCAAATATTAGGGCATCTCTGAGCATACCCTCATATCATCTTCTCCTGCAGGATTTCTTTGTAGAGTACTAGATCCTAGATCAAATATATGTTCTATATATACGGGTTGATTACATGGAGGTGGTAATATGGAGTCTTCATGAAATACCCACTTAGTATAACCTCTGATAAAATCATCCCACACCAAATGTTCTTCAACTATTTATGGATCAAGAGAAGAATTATTTATACATTTTCAATATGAATAAAAAATCTTTTCATTCACTAATCCTTAATTTCTCAACAGCAAATTTAATGAAATTTTGAACTCCTTCAAAGTAATCTTTATCGGACCTTGGCTTATTTATCCAACTTTTATCCATTATATGAGAACAATAACTGAATAGTAATTTATTTAAAAAGATTATATAAGTAAAATATTAGCTAAGTTCCCCCAATACAAAATAAAAAATTCAACATTATATATTGTTATATTGACATAAAGATACATCTCTAGTTCAATCAATTTGCTACCTCTTAATGAAATAAAAATTTGAGTCTCTGGTTTAATGAAAGACAATGACATCAAATTGAAATTTGCCAAAAATCTCCTCTCATGGAGCACACCAAAAGCACAAAAAGTAGGCACATGAGAACTTAAATGGTTGACAATGTAATGATTAACAAATGAAATTTAAAAAAAGAATATTATAATCAGGCTCAACAAATTGAACAGCAAAAATGAAAGCAACATATTGATTCGTGTCAAAAAAAAAGAGGCAAAAGCTCACATGGATAAGAACTCATGATATTTCTCTAGCATCAAAAAATATCTAAAATTAACCAGTATAATTTCTCAGCATAGGCATGTCATAGTAGAGTTGAAGCATACATCTCAGGTGGTGGTATCTTCCCTCATAACTTCCAATCTTGGAAACTAAAAACATCAGAAAGAAAGAATAACAAAAAACAAGGTAAAAAAAAACATGGTCAATGATAATACTATGACATAAAAAAAAAACTATAAACACTCAATACAACCAAATCTAAGCAAACAGTCACTTGAAGGTTAACAATGCCTGTACAAACATGGTGGGTTCAAAGCAAGGTTCAGCTTAATCCAAAAAATTAAAAAACCAAATAGATAGGAGTCAGATTTCAAATTATTTAATATGCAACTCAAGATCTAATATTTGCTTCTAAACCTTAATTTCATCCAACCCAATGCTGAAAAACGAAGTAGATGGGACAAACATTGAACTTCTATTGTTCCCTTGCACAAAAGTCATGCCCTACCCCTACCCTTGGAATTTTCTCCGCACACACCTCACCAGCTCGAGAGCAAAGGAATAATTAACAAGAACAAGAACAAATGGGAAAGATTCATATTTAACCATAAAGCTGTCTATCCAATTGTAACATTCAAATGACCACGCCTATATTACTGGCTAACTCATGATCTCTCACACTAATGCCAAGCCTTCATCCAGAGTCATCTTCTCTGCTCTTTCCAAATAGCCATAGCCATGAACATTTTGCCCAACTGGGGCAAAAAAGGCATGCCAACCCTCCACATATCCACCTGCTTCTCCAAAATTCAACCCGAAGTGCGACAAGTCCAATCACACTTATTCAGAATCTTTCCTTTTCTATCCTGATCACTCCTAAAAAAGATCAACCAAAAGAACTAACCTAATTGAAAAGGATTTTTAAAGAATAATTTTTGAGGAAACTGGAAAGAAGAGATTTTATTAAACAAAACAAAAAACACCTTACTCCATTCTTCATCAATACATAAACACACAAATTCGTCAAGAGAAAGAGGTTACACAACCAAATAATTAAAAAAAAAAGCACCATTATGAACTAGAATCTATGTTCTAACTGTATAATCAGGGAAAAAAAAGGAAACAAGCCCTCAAGAAACAATGCCATTAACCAAACTCGATCATATCACAAAAAATTGGGGAACTAAAAGAATGATAGATTAAAAACTTACATACAAAAAAGCAAAACAATCACTTTTAGATTGATCAGAATATAAACCTCACATATGTAATTGAATTGAAGCCAATTGAAAAGCTAAAGATCCTAATTTGATGTCTTAAAAAAACACAATAAATAGCGACAAAATGAAGAGTGGAAAAGAGGACAAAATTTCTAACCTTGGAAGGAAGCAACAAGCAGATTTGGGAGAGAAAGCTGGTGTCACCTCCAGCTGCATCTGCCACTACCATTGATGCTGCCCCATCGAAGAGAGGAAAGGGAATTAAAGAGGATGAGAAAAGGTTCGATGCAAAGAGTAGGAGCTAGGATTGTTGGTGATGAGGTGGATCAAAGGAGGGGGAGTTGGCTCAGGGAGAGAGAAGAGGGATGAGGAGCCTAGAATTTTTTTTTTGTTGGGGGGGTGGGGGATAAATGGCTTCCATCATAATCTTGCTGACATTTGAAAGCATCATAAAAGGTCACTATTTTCGATGCTTACAAAAAGCATCGGTAGGTAGATGTGGGATGTGAATTTTATCGATGCTTTCTAGTGTCGGCAAAATAGTTAGCATTTTCCATAATTTCTATAGTGAGTATTCGATCTACAGATTTGATATATCATTCAGCTTGACTAAATGACTGGTTAGCCCAGGTTTGAGCTAAGTAGAGCCCTCCTACGACAAAGGTCGTTCGATCCTTTCGCTCAAATGCACATGGATATCAAGCAATTTCAACACATACGACTATTGTAGCACGTCACTGGATTGTTCTGCCATGTAGTAGATTGTAACAACATGATTTAGAGTTTGCTGGGATATAATTCATTGAAAATACAAGATCTTGACTATAAATAAATATAGAAGCTCTCCATACATAAGAAGCTAATGTGCAAGAATCAACTTAGCTAGGGGAGACACTATGTCGGCATCCTAGGATTGATGACAACAGTATAAAACTCCTCAAATCGATGAGGTGAGAAAAGAATATAGTGGGGCCAAGAAGAAGTGAAGAACAAAAAGAGAGTGTGAGGACTTCTAGGGTGAGGAAATGGAGCACCTAAGGAAAGAAGGACAAAGATGGAAGCAAACTTGAAGCTGCTGCTTAGTGTATGCTTCAAGCTGTCGAACAACGAGATGATGATCTACTTGTAGGTTAGACTCCCTAGCCAAGACCTTCCTTCCATCGAAGTCCAGGAGGAAGATCTATATAAAAGTGATTATATCTCAGGTTATCTTGAGAATTGATGGAAAGTGATAAGCTTTGATGGCCCATTCTTCATGTTTATGAGTGCACACACCCCTATATGTCCGTCTATTTGATCAAGATAAGTGAACTGGTTTGTTAATGCTTCATATCATATTAAACGATCAATGACAAATCTCTGGATCATTTGATCAAATTAACTTTATCGAAAACATCTTTAAAAAAGTTAAAATTTTAAAATAAAATTGATATACAAGTAAATAATTGTTGACAATTTTTTATATTATATATTATTTTATAAATAGTATGTCATATGCTACTTTTAGTTGTAGTTAACTAGAAAATAATCAATAATCATTTAATTTTTAAAATTATTAAAAATATATTATAGACAATATATAATTAAACTTTTGGATATTTTAATGTTATAAATATAATATTTCAAGGTATATAAAAAATAAAGTGAGAATATGAAAAATATATTCCACTTTGCTTCCATGGAAACAATAATTGATTATGTTTTTCATTGAAGTAGTTGAACGAAAATATCAAAATTTATTTAAAATAACTTAATGTAATAATATAGAATTAGTACCATAAAATATCTTACATAAAACAAAAACAAGAGTGGTGTGGTGGTTAAGAGGCTTTAGCTTATGCCTAAGGTTTTTATTGGTTATTGATCTATTCAATAGAGGTGTCTTGTATTTAGATTAATACTGACTACAGAGTTAATAGGGATCTTTTTAACTTGTTGGGTAGAGCATAGTGCAACTCAACAAGTGGAAAGGCCCTATATTGTTACCATTCTGATGTGGAGCTTCCATTGGAATCTGGGGGTGCGGTGGTGGAGCCCCAGCTTGTTGGGTGGACCCAATCCGATTTTATTGATATAGTGCTTTTCTATGATTTTTTTTATCTTGTACTCTATAATCTTCAATATTAAAAATAATGAAAAATCTCTATCTATCTTTGCCCATGATTTTTTTCTTTGATTCAAAGGGTTTTTCATATAAATTTTGAGTTTGCATTGATCTTTGTTTTCTCTTTTATTTAGCATCATGCTACAACATATTCAAACTCATTCTCGATCCTATTGAAAAACTAAACTAGCCATGGATTTGGTTCATTGGATTTTTGATTTGAACAGTCAATTTGATCCACTAACTATGAGATTTCTTATTAAATGCTGGTTTATATGGTGCCACACTTGCAATTTGGTGCCCAGTTCTTATTTGAAATATCAATTTTTCTAATTGGTTGAATGAATCACCGTTTCACTTCTCCCTTCATCTATTCTTGCTTCAATCTTTCCCATTTCACCATGACATGAAGGGTTGCTATAATATGTGATATTCAATTTGCCTATAGGATCTCACTTTTGTAGAATTTGATACTTGTAATTACTGTCCAATGCTTTAGTAGTTATGGGGGATACCGAGATCACCTTTGAGAGAAGAAATGTGAATTATATCTCTCGAGAACAAGAATATACCTAACCTTGATGTTCTAAACATGCTTGGGATAAAGAAATAAAAAAAAACAATTAGATAATTGGGTGTAGGAAGCTGAACCTAAGCTAGAGATTAAAAACAGAATAATTGCATGAGTTACTTAACCCAAAAGTTCATGGGAAAGGGAGGATAATAGGAAGGGGGAGGTAACCTAATACCTTCACTTTCACTAAAACACCATAAAGCTAGGCTCATGCAAGATCATTATTAAACTATATATAGAAATTAACTTACAAAAACTAAAATAAGAAAAGGAAAGGATAAAAGAGGGTATGAAATCTCCTAAAATGTAAAAAGGCATTGAACATATTATCAATTAATTTGTTGAATAAGGTAGCTTCCGATGGCCATTCTCCCGGTTTGGAAACAGGGGATCCCCTCTTCTTCCGCGATAGAGGAGGAAGAGTTCTCCTCTCACTCGACTTCATCGGAGGCTAGAAAATGCTAGCCTCCACTGCGACTTAAGGATTCCAAAGTCCTTGTTACTTCTTGTAACGATGAGATAAACCCTACGAACCGGTGAAAGGAACAGTAGAAGAAAGAATTTGGATGAAGATGCCGGCGAACTTGGAGGTGCCGCCTGGTGTACGCTTCGTGGCGTCGGACGAAAAGCTAGTGATCTACCAGAGGTTCAAACTCCTCGGCTAAGACCTTTCGTCCACCATAGTCGAGGAGGAAGATCAGTATGAAAAAGACCCTGAGCTTTATGGTTTGTTTGCTTGCTCTTCTCTCCAGTTCATCTTCTTGGTGTGGAATCATTCCTTGTTTCTATCTTTTAATAAATGTTCCTTCTTTTTCTATGTTTGGGTCTTGGACATCGCCTTTCCCTTAATTTAGACTCTTTGATCTTGCATTTGCTCAGTGGAATCTTGGTGTTTGTTTGTTTGTCTCGTTTGGCTTAATTTGATAGTGCATGGTCTTAGAGTGGAAGTTCTCTTTCTTCGATACAAGATGGCCTCCCTCTTGGTTATTTTTTTGGTGGGGAAAATACGTACGTTGCTTCCCTGGTTTTCTCTAGTTTTCTTGAGTTTGTTCATGGGATCTTGGTATCTTTTGTTTCAGATTTCTTTTTCAGACCTTTATTTCAGGTTTTTTGTTTCTTAGTTTCTTGGATTCCTCTTGGCTAAATCTCGAATTTGTTCGTGGGATCTTGATATTGTTGGATGAAATATTTATGTGAGATTTGGGTTCTTTTCCCTGTTTTAGATTCGTTTGCAAACCTTGATTTCAAGTTACTTGTTTCTTTATTACTTTGCAGGGTTATATCTTTTTTTCTTCATTGCATGCTCTATAAATATACCTGGTCTCATAGAATTCTCCATGTTCATTGCATCCTATATAAACATACCTAGTCTTATAAATTCTGGTGGCATTTGCCTTCTTTATCATCAAAAAAAAAAAAAAAAAGGATTCTCCATGTTCATAATAGAGATAAATCTAAATATAAAATATGGATTAGATGAAGAATGAGATAAAAGATTGTCTATAGAAGGTGTAAGGCTGTGTCTGCAGTCGGATTAATTATCTAATTATGCCGAGCTAAATATTGGAAGCCTATTCCAAGGATTCCATCAGTTAAACTTCTAATTGTGTTCCTTCTCTTATGAGTTCTCGGCTAATTCTGCATGCCAAATTGCTCTAGTTGTGATGACCTCTTGCTGTTTTGTTAGTCAAAGACCAAAAATATCCCGTGTACTTTTTCACCCAATGGAGCAGAGACGTAGGGAAGGCACGAAATGGAAGCATACTGATCAGCCCTTTGCAGATGTTACCACCCAAGTACCAGTAACAGACATTAGAGATGGCGGCCAGGAGCTGATTGGCTGGAGGAGAACCCTCATCTACTTTAATGGGGAAGAGAAAAGCAACTTGAGAATGCATGAATACATCATCCCTCCAGGGCACAGTTTGGCTGATCCGAAGGTATGCTTTTGTGAGTCTCAAGTTCATAGAATTCCATAGCTTCTCTATAAGTATAATTATGTCTGCAGAATGAGAAACTCATAATGTTGCATGCTCAAATAATTATATAGAAAATTCATTGATAATTGTTGTTAGAGCTTGCGTTCTTGGTCGTATTTTTATGCGAATCAGTCAATTGAATGCATGAATGTTTTGAAATACCTCAATTGAATATGGCTTTGCAAAAGAACAGTAGTACTGTCAGCATCTTTCGGTCTAATAATTTGCGCTATGAGGACCGACTCTTGTTATGAGAATCCTATAATCTGACAAGAAATTTGCTGATGCTTCAAGTTGGAGTTGGCATTAAGGGTTCGGTTTATTTGATAAACCAATACATTGATAGTATTCTTTGATCCTTCAGGTGTAAAATATTATTTGCACAATAAATAAGAAAAGTTTCAAAAGGTTATCTTACAAACCTTCTATATCAACTCTATTTGCAGTCGGTTATGTGGATATTGTGCAAAATTTTCCATGATGTGGAAGAATCAGATGACTCTGAAGATGAAGGATTACATGAGGAAGAATCACATGACTCTGAAAATGAGAGACCACATAAGGAAGAATCAGATCCCTCTGTAGAATCTGATGCACATCGTCCTCCAATCTCAGAAATGCCTGATGTCGATCACACAATCCATTGGCATGGGAACAACTAAGGATTCAGGCATTGACAATCTCAATAATCTTCAGCATGAGGAACTCTTAAATGCTGAATTTGAATCTTTTAGAATTCATGAATAATAATAGTAGCAAAAGAAGTGATATTATATTATTATACATTTAATTGTTTTATGAAAGAATATATTTCGATTGATTTCTGTTGGAATACTGTTATATGTGGAAAGCATAACAATTCCTCCATTGGATATTTGGAAAGCATGACAATTCCTCAATAGAAAAGTATATCAATTCCTCTATCAACTCCACCATCATTGATTTTGCATCATTTATTTTTTTTATTTATTTTTTACAATCATGGGATTGTATCTATTCTTTATTTATTTCTCACAATCAAGAGATCTTGGTGGATCTTGATATATTATATATATTTGTAAACGAATGCAATAGATGGACAAGCTTCACCATTTACCATTTACCATAGTATCAGAGCCAAGATGAGAAAACTCTGAGCATAGTACTCACTAGCGGTGCTCTTCCTCGCTGTGCTTCCATTCCTGTAGCATTTTTCTGTTCCTCTTTTAGCTGTGCATCTTCCTGCCAATAGCACATGACTTAGAGTAGAGGTGGCGGACAAAACCTACTATAGCTCACTATTTGGGATTGTTAGAACCATCAACTTGTGGCTGTTTGGATTAGATCTCTCAGTGCGTGAAACAAGAAAATATTCTCCATTGGTATTAGAGCGAGTATCTTTTCAGAGAGCAATAGATGGACTATCGACAGGAGAAGGTAGGTCCGCGTAGGGACAGTTGCTGGAGTAGAATATGAGCCATCTGGAATATCTGCAGGGTTGGCAGGAGGGCCAAATTGAGGTCGTCAATGATACATTTGAAGAGAAGGTATTGAGAAGACAGCTGGTTCAGGATCAGAAAGAGGTCTAAGGTAGGGGATCAGAAGAACCTTAGATATGACAGTATGGTTAGCAGTGAGAGAAGAAAAGAAGAAAGATTTCTCAAAAAAGATGACATCTGCTCAGGTGAAATAGTAGTTGGTGTCCGAAAAATAACACCTGTATCTTTTTTAAAGTCGAGAGTAGTTCAAAAATATGTATTTAAAAGCTTTAGTAGAAAGTTTATCCTGTCCAAGGGTGAAATTGTGAACAAAATATATACAACCAAAAATATGAAGGAGAAGAGGATAAAGAGATTGATTAGGAAATAGAAGAGAATAGAAAATTTGATTCTATACTACTAAACATAGCTTGCAGTTAATCCAATAACAGGCAGTAAGTACACCATCACCCTAAAAATGAAGTGGAATATGAGTATGAAGCACTAAAGTGCAGCATCTCAATTAAATGATGATTTTTGCACTCAGCAATGTCATTTTGCTAAGGAGTATAGATACATGACGACTGGCGAAGGATGCCTTATATAGTCATGAAAGTTTGGAAAGGGGTAGAAAAATATTCATATGTATTATCATTATGTAAGATATGAATAAAAATAGCAAATTATGTTCGAATTTCAACATAAAATTATTAAAAAATAGAAAACAACTTAGAATGATTTTTCATTGAAATAATCAAGTGCAACGAGAATAATCATCAATAAAAGTAACAAAATAATAAAAACCCAAGGTAGAACTGACACGACTAGGACCCCAAATATCTATGTAAATAAGATAAAAAAGAGATTCAACTCTATTGTTACTACGCCTTGAAATGAAGCACATGCTTGTTTACCAAGTTGAAATGACTCAAAATCTAACGACGACAAAGTGGAAAAATGACGAACAATCTTTTAGAGTTTGGAAAGGTTCGGATGTCCAAACGACTGTGAACAAGGTCTGATGACTCATCAATTATGTAGGCCACTGAAAATGTAGGAATAGTGAGATGATATAGATCTTGTGACTCTCGTCTTGTTCCAGCACTTGTCTCTACCATGAATCTATCTTTTCTTGCCGATAGTCCATCCATTGCTCTCAAAAAAGGTACTTGCTCTACTCGTAATTGCTATCTTATTTATAATTTTTGAGTTACCATCATTTATCTCCACCATATTATGCCGTGTATCCTCGTCTTCTATTTCTACTCTCAAGACAACCAATGATGCTTTATCCCATCCGAGGTGGTGCCAAGCTATGATTGATGAAATGGCAGCTTTACATTCGAGCGGCACTTGAGAATTGATTTTTCTTTCTCTTGGAAAATCTATTGTTGGCTGTTGTTGGGTTTACACTATTAAAGTTGGTCTTGATGGTCAACTTCATCATCTTAAGGCTCATCTAGTTGTTAAAGGTTATACTCAGATTTTTAGATTGGACTATGGGAACACTTTCTCATCAGTAGCAAAAATTATTTTTATTCATTTATTTTTGTCTATACCTGCTACGCACCATTGGCTTTTTTATCAGTTGGGCATTAAAAATGCCTTCCTACATTGGGAGCTTGAGGAAGAAGTGTATATAGAGCAGTGCTGGCTTGTTGTCTAGAAGAGTCTAGATTAGTATGTAGGCTGTGCCGCTCTCTCTATGGGTTGCAACAGTCTCCACGAGCTTGATTG